>NW_027315746.1:25459587-25464587 GCF_026437365.1 Eucyclogobius newberryi
ACGTACACCACTGTCCCAATCGTCTCACTGCTGTATCTGCTTCTTTCCACATCCACAAACACTCAAAATGACACTGCATCACCTGCTGTTGGCCAGAGTGTAATTGAGTACATTATTAGCCATGAGTACATTATTAGCCATATAACTAATAACGTCTACTTGAGCACAAATTTGCAGTATATGTTGTGTTTTTTCTGGACCCAGAAGTTTTGTTTTTATCCTTACAAAATATGCATTGCCATGATTTTTACTGACCTTCTCGTCTCTAACAATATGCTATCATACTTTTCAACACTCACATTTCCAGGCATGCTTTCAAATCCGTGCATTACCCCAGAAGTACACTCGAGGACCACTTTTCTCTGCTGTCTATCTAGATTTGACTCAATACATCTGCCAGATTTCTGTGTCTATTTCTGAAAACGACCTTGTTTCTCTTCCCCTCTCTTTTCTCAGGACAACGACCTGGTGGACAAGCGGTGTCACTGCTTCAGCGTGCAGACGGAGACCGGGGAGGACTTATTTTTCAGCGTGGAACTGGAGTGCGAGCTGCTCACCTGGGAGAAGGCCTTTCAGATGGCCACTTTCCTGGAGGTGGAGAGGATACAGGTGATTACGACTGATCCAGCCTTGCATGACACCGTGTTCTCTGCGATAACATCTTGTCCCCGTGTCGGCCAGTGCAAGACGTACGCGTGCATCATGGAGAGTCACCTGATGGGGCTGACGATAGACTTCGGCATGGGTTTTGTGTGCTTCGACGCCGCCTCCAAGGTGAGTGACGTTATACACAGAATGAGTCCGGTGTGTCTGTGGAGCGTTGAAAAGAGTAAAGTGGTGCTTATCGGTTGTTGGCAGCATATGTGCCAGGCTATGCGTCGTGAGATCGATTTTCGACTGTGACAATTTGCTGTTTTCCCTCCCGCTCTTTACCCCCCGTCACTGTATACTGTCATGTCAAATAAGATAAAACAGGACACAAAAACACAAGGGGCACACAGGATATCGTTATACTGCGTAAACAGAAAATAAAGTGCAAAGATCAAATCAAAATTCTAGTTCTGCGTATTTTCCGGACTATAAGTGGCACCGGAGTATAAGTCGCACCAGTCAAAAAATGTTAAATAGAGAAGAAAAAAACATATATAAGTTACGCTGGAGTATGAAATGCAGTTGCAAGTGTGAAAATAACAAAGAATATCACATATAAGTCGCTCCGGAGTATAAGTATAAGTATATATATACGTATAAGTCACATCCCGGCCAAAACTATGAAAAAGGGTGCGACTTATAGTCCGGAAAATACGGTACATCATGTAAAACCCGATTCTCAAGTTTTTCACATCTAAGAGAATTTTGTGGCTTTGCGAGTAGTAACAGATTCAAACCTGGATCATGTCAGGCTCAAACTAGGGCCAAAAATGAGATCACAAAGAGGTAAATTGGTAATTAGTGAGTATTCGCAGTGGTTTTAATGCAGGCATGCAAAGTGTTGTTTTTTTTACTCCAATTCTCAGTCGGATGAAAAACGTGTTAATGTATAATATATATAGTGTATAATATACATTAACACGTTATGCAGACTCACCCCAGGAAAAAAAAACAACAAGAAAGGTTTATGCAAGAAAACATTAACGTATATGTGACTGAACGTGGCCAATCCAGTTACATGTCTACCCGGAGACATTTTGAGTTATTCACAGATTCTGAAAGTGTGAATTCAAAGCTTTCCAATGATGTCTCACTCATGTAGATCTGATAATATTTGAGTAAGTTGTGGTCATTTGAATGTATACCACTCTCAAACCCATTCACTGAGAAAACGGCTTCCAAAGTTTCTCACCGGAGTGAGCCCAGAGTCACAGGGGGGCTCATTTGCATCTCATTGAGATAAGCCCTCCCCCCTGTCACACTGACACCACCTCCCCCTACAGCTGTCACTCAAGACTCAAGAGGAGTGTTGTTATTGATGGTAACTGGACTTGAATCAGAATTAGAAGTTACTATATTAAAATGGAAATACTTGGATTACAAAAGGCCCTGAATAGAATCAAAGAATCAGAATGAGAATAGGGTTCATTGCATTTGTCGGTAAACATAATTCACAGGTGATTCAGTGCACCAACAACGGTGCACTGAATGATTCAACACAAACAACAAAAGATAAGATAAGATAGCCTTTAATGTTACAACGCAGTAGATACAGGGGGAAAGGACAGATAATTTATAGGAAGTTTAAAAAACACCCTCAATAGAAGAACTCTTATAAACAGATGCCAGGGCCAGGTATACGAACTGCAACATATGAGATAATAGACATCATAGGTACACCATCAGAGTCCAATTACGTCCGCAGCCTCTTTTGCACATTCGTCTTCTGTGCTGTGACTCTCGGCGCTGGGCATGTGATGTCTTTTGCCTCGTCAGCACAGAAAGGCCTGATTTTTTCATGCAGGTAGGTCTGCCTGTCAATGTTCAATCCAGGTGGGACCAGGACATGGAGATTGTTAACCGGAGGCAGAACAGCTGTAGTGCGTAGTAGCTGAAATTCCACTGGTTCTGCTCCACAGTGACTTTTCGCAAGCACCACACCTGGTCTCTTGGCATCAAAGCTGTAAGCAAATAACAGGACATTTAAGAAATGGCTAACTATTTCACATGAAACACTCATTAACTAATTTTTTTTGTTTGAATATAAATACCTGAAGTGCTGATAGCTCTTGATCTTTGGAAGCCGTCTGAAGAAGGGACTCAGATGCTTCTGCCAGTCGAAGTTCTTGACGAACACTCTGCCATCCGCCGTTCCAACAAGCTGTGGGATATTGAGGTGACTCTCAGGAGAGCTGTTTTCCACTACCTGATGACAAGGGCGACAATGTAAAAAAAAATTAGAACAGAAGAAAAATATCTGCACTGAAGTTTTGCCAGGCTAATGTTTACACATTACAGTAGTCAAATAACATAAACTAACCTCAGCGATGTCTTCCAAAGTGTCAACCCTGGTCTTCATGTATGCTCGCTTGATAAGTCCAAAGCCACAATCAGGGGAGAATTTCGTGTGGCCAGCAATGAGGAAGTGGATGTCCATTGTGTGGTGAAGCTTGTGTCCAACAAGCCAGGCAGCATACCACAACATGAAATTGTTTTTGTTTTGGCCACTGCAGTTGTCACAATGAAGATCCACGTATTTTTCTCCAACCCCGAAGTTGTTGAAGAAATGATGCATGTAGCTTATGACTTCATTGCTTCCCTTACTTGACGACATGCCTTCGTCAATCAGGAAATTGACCTGCTTCTGCATCCCTTCACAGGAGACACCAAAAAGGCCATAGGAAATACATTGGCCCCGGCTGCAGAGGGTTTGAGGGAAAGTGTATCTGTAGTTGACAGAGAGAGAGAAAGGAGATTAGATTAATACATATGACATTTGATTAAGACGTATATGTCTCTATAATTGCTATTCTGCATTTGCACTATTAGTAGTACCTGCTGTGCAAAGTCGAAGCTGTAATGCATCCTGATGTCTTTGCTTGCTGGCGGTGAGGGTCTGAAAGACAGCACATTAGATTCTGTTGTCAGTCTGCAGGCAGCAATCAAAGTGTTGTAAAAAGTCCTCTCACTTTGCACAAGGGCAAGATGATGCACTTGCTTCTGGACAACTTCAGATTTTCTTTCATCTGGGACATTTGCACTTCGTATCAGCTGCTCGTTGTTGCTCTGACACTGCCAACAGAGATCTGTGCGTGGCCTGCAGCTTCTGATGTGTGGGAGAAGCTGTTTCCACAGTGATCTGAAGCTTGATTTACAAACTGCAGGCTCACCTAAAAAACAGATGTTGCTTATGGTTGATTATACTCTAATCATTAAAACATGAAAATCACCAAAATAATGATTTACACTTACCAAGCTCCTTAGCAGACTTCACGTAGAGACGCCAAACTGAGGCCTTAGTCACATGGGTTGGGAGCAACTTCACATGCCAGTCCTTATGGCCAGGATGTCGACCAGGTAGCATTATGGAATGGACTTCTGCATAGTTTTTGACAAACTCTACAACGGTGTGGATGACTTCATGGCTGATGAACCTGCGTGAACGTGGCTGTGGCTGTGCACGCTTCTTCCTCAACCGTGGTGTTGCTCCATTTTCATCATAGTGTTTAATTATGTCAGTCAGGGTGTCTTTGCCAATTCTGAAAAGGGGGAAAAAAGGATTAGGGTTGACAGTAATATGGGAATAACACGCTTCACGTGGCTAGCTAGCTTGTGATATCATGGCTCACCAGGTTTAGACCAAAACAGGCACTCACAACACAAACACGACCACAACAGCACACCAAAACATAACTTTCAAGCGTGTTTGTGGTGCCATTTATTCTGCATTATTTCACATTCTGACGTTTACGTCGTATTTAAGACTTAAAATGCGGAGGAGCGGGACACGGCCGGGGCTAGCGGAGCTACGTGGCTAGCTAGCTTGTGATGGCTCAACAAAACAGGCACTCACAACACAAACACGACCACAACAGCACACTAAAACAGGCGTATTTAATATTAATCATTACTTACGCCATGAGGAACAGGAAAGTACTTCTGCAGACTTCCGTGCCTCCTAATGAAAAAGCTTGTCCGGGCAAACTTGCGCTTCTTCTGGGGCTTTTTCGTGGACGTCGTCAGCTCAGAAGTGACAACAGAACGTCTGTTTGCTTCCATATGTCCGATAATCCTCATATCCTGCCACTCTCTTTCTGCTGCTAATGAGTCGCTCCGTAGCTTGTACATGAGTTCTGGAGTGAGTTTCCCGCTACACGATTTGCTTGAGAGTAGAGAATTTTCTTTTCTTCTTGAGTAACATTTGCAGTCAAAGTTACGGAGCGATAGCAGAAGGATCCATTTTTCAACTGATGTTACACAGCGCGTGTTGCTCCCTGTGTTGCTGCTTATCAAGTAGCCATGCGGCTGGCGGCTCAGCCCATTGGCTGACTACAATAGCGCAGCTGTTC
>NW_027315746.1:26122087-26152087 GCF_026437365.1 Eucyclogobius newberryi
TGTCTGGACATGTTTCAAGCTCATAAAAGCACTGACAGTTGGCTTTTTGTAGACTTCCAAGTTTTTTTTTTTAAAAACTCACTGAGAAGACACATGGCTAATAATTGATGTTAAAGTCCTGGGAAAACCATAGGCAATTAAAGCTGGGGTGGGCATTCTGGCACTGCACATTCTGTCAACATTACAAGCAGTTTATTGGACTTTTCTGAGTTATATTGTATTATTGAGAGATTGTAATAGGGCCAATACAAATACAATGAAAATAGCTAAAGCAACAATAACCAAGCACGTTAAAGTTCAAGTAACAAAGTAGCATTCATCAACTTTGACTTATTATGCCAAATATTTACAACTATTCATTTTCCAATTCTGCCAACTTAAGGGTGCACTACCTACTGCCAGTTTTTGGTGACTGACAGGTAGATTCTTTGGCTGAAACACTTCAATATGAGTGTATATAGTTTATGCTTGAGACCCAACAGCTGGTAACAATAAAGTAACCTGACTGAGTGAACCGGTGGCCGAAGCGTCTGCTCTGTCAGCGTGTGCAGTGTGAAATTCCCCCCATCTCCAGCATAAACACCACACTTTTCTTTGCTTTTTTGGCATTTCTGCTGCTCCCATCAAAGAAAAACAGCCAGGAGACGAACACGTGCTCGGGGCAGAGCAATGGTATTTTAATGTGCCTGAATCATGTCATGTAGGCACAGTATTGTTGGGTTTGCAGAGTTAAGTCAGTCAGGGTGTATATTTCAAAGTGGAAGGCAGTCTCTGGGAACGCCTTGGATTTTTAGGTGTAGTCGGTTATGACCTCCACTCTAGGAAGGCTGCAGGGAGCTGAGCACAGAGATCCGGGTAGGTGGGGGTTACAGCTGTGGTGTGCTGTGCTGTGCTGGAAGGGGAAGTGAAGGTTGTTTGAACAGGGGCAGCGTGTCAGGTGGAGGAGAGTGGAATTTCACCTGCGACAAGGGTTAAATATGAACTAATCCGAATGCAAATGAGGAGAGAAGGCGGGCGTCACGAGCGGGCACGGCTGGATCTCGGTGTAGCTTTGTTGAGTTGTGAATGTGTCTCTTCAGTGTTGGTTTTCAGGTCGCGTTGACTGAAGAATTCCCAAATGATCAAATGTCATCTCAGGGTGCTCTTTTGTGCTTTTTTGTTGCCTGCATGTGGATTAAGGTAGTCGAAAAATAAATACCCAGTTGCCAATCGATTCCAAAACTTGTAATGACACTTAGAGCTGTGCATTATGCCCCCAAAAATGTGTAGCTTTTTTTTCTTTCATATTGATTCAAGGCCGTTGCTAGCAATTTTGAAGCCCTGAGCAGAAATGTACTGCGGTGCCCCCACCCCCCCAAACACATACAAAATATTCATCAAAAGTAATTACGTTTCATGTATTCTGATGTATTTTAGATATAATATTGCTAGCAACGTGTTACTCATTTTGCTGCGAGGGCCCCCCACAGCCCCCGTGTTTCTCTGCACCGCCCCTGCTCCAGCTCCACAGTCCGATTGTAGGATCAGCTTGGTTCAGCTTGACGACTGAACACATCGCACGTCATGTTGCATTAGCTCTTTTTCACTGTGTCCGATTGCATATGAGGCAGATTGTTTTGCTCCTTATGAGTCGTAAAAATACTGTGTCAAAACTGCTCCCACTGTGCCCAGATCTGTGTGTTTAAACTGTTTAAAAAAAGGAGTTAGTGCTGTTGTCACGAAACTAAAATGTCAAACTCAATTTCGATACCAAGGAAAAAACTCGATCCTCAAGACCAATTTCAACACCACAAAGATATGAACAACTACTCTTTTTAGGTCAAGGTTTTAAACAATAGACACAAACAGACACAAAATAATAGCACTTTCTTTATTAAACATCTTATTATAGCCGTGATAAAGCTCAATATCATTTCAAAACTGTTGAACTGAAAGGTATCGATACTTGATACTAGTATTAGTATCAATTAGTGTCTGAATTTTGATACTTTTGACAAGAAATATCACAGAACTACAGACAAAGTAGGCCTACTACATGCTCCCTGTTTAATTACAAAAGGAACAATACAACTGCTGCTCAAATGTAGGCTACGTTAAGTAATTCAATCAAAAGTGTATGGGCTAAGCTGGTGCCCCTCGGAGCACGTGAAGCAGTTATGTGCATTATGGGAGCGGCGGCACGTGAACAGCGCAGACTTTTAATCATTGCCGTTTAACAATAGTCACATTTCTTCTGACATTGCATTTGGCTGTACTTTCGACACTATACACCAGCTACTGCAGTAACACAAAGTTGAGTTCAGTGTTAGAGCGGGAGGAAAGGTTTCACATTTGCTTGTCCTGACATAGACCGGCTGCGCTCTTAGGAAAGTGCTTGTTTTCTGTACTATTCGGCGAGGCTCCTTTGTGCTGATGGACCGGGCTGATGCCGAGTCGAGCAGAGACAAATGGCTGCCGACCGTGGAGTGATGACACTTGAAGCCCTCGCAGAGAACTCCGATTTATGGCAGAGAATGGGCCCAGCGTTCGGGTCAGACTGGTGTGAGTGCGCCTCCAGGACTGTCAGCTGATATGTGAGATCTACGGCGTGTCCCCCCGGGCAACGGTTTATCTGACGCAGCTGAAACGGCCAGCATTCTTAGTAAACAGAAGCTGGGACATGGGCATTTTTGCTGAAAGTTATCGAGGCATGAAACTGACATTTGTTTTTCTGCCAAGCATTGCAATTACGATTAGATTTGAAGTATGTTTTAATAGAAGGATTCAGTTCAAAGATGTGAGTTGAGATTTTTTTTTTTTTTAATAAGTATTCCCTTGTTGTAAAGGTGTATTGACAGGTTTCTTACATAATCCAAACATAAGGAGGTCTCTAGAGGAATTTGTATCACTCAAATAACTGCAGTATTTGCAATTTGTTGACCAGTAAAATTGCTATAATCTGATAGCCACAACTCAAACCGCAGCCCTAAGATAATTACTTCATTTTGTCGACTGTGTGAAACAGCAAGATGAACATATTTGTTATTTACTAGAGTAGAAGTTGTGATTTCTTGGTTTCTAGATTGTTACCTGAGCCAAGTTGGTGATGTTTTGGTGTTGGTTTGTCTGTTGGTAAAAGGGTTCAAAAGCAATAATTTGGACTGAATAAGAATTGATAGAAGAACAAATTCTGCCGTTGACCAATTGTCAATCGAGTGGGGACTAAACGCAGCCCATTAGCTCTTTTTTACTATAGTGTAATTGGCTTCAGTATAATTGAATCGCAGAGAAAAGCTTAATAAGTCTTCTCCTGCAAGAGGATCTGGGCCGGATGAGACACAGATCGAGACACGCAATTGGGTCCATAAGATTGAGACATTTTGACATAATTTATAGTAAATCAATTCTATGGCTGATTTGATTTATATCTCTGAGCAAATATTTTGGCTTTTGAAGAGATGTAACTCGCCAACACAGAAACAATTTTTTCAAAGCCAAATGCAAACGCAAGGGAAACATATCACAAGATAATTTTGCCGCAGTTTTATCCTAAGATCTCGTGGTACGAGCGATCCAGATAATTTTGTACAGTTTTTAGTCTCAGCAGCGGTAGGTCATCAAGTAGAGCATTCGACCATTGACCTGGAACTGTTTTTGAAAAGTCAATAGGGACTGAAACGTTTGCAGATGAAATGCCGGAACAACACCAGAAAAACTACCTTCAAAACTCAAGAGTACAAACCTATTTCATTTCACCTTCTTAAATTACCAGCTCCTACTGTAAATCTAACGTTGTTTTTTCAACGCCTACATGTGATTGAAGCCAACAGGCCCAAAGCGCAGATATAAAAAGACGCCTGACACACACTGTTGTAATTTATGTCTCTGGGTAAATGTTGTTCTCCTGGGTGTTGGACCCAAGTGTTGGCACGCGCCTCTGGAAAGTGGGTGATGCAAACATAGTGTATGGCACCTGTAATGGTTGGAAATGCGTCTGCCCTTCTCCCTGCAGCGTCATCCTGTGTAATAGGCATGTAACTCTGCGCATCTGTCCTCACTCGCAGTAAAGACGACATTCCGCATTAGCAAAAACATAACTCCAGCCTCAGAGTTGATGTGAGTGGTGTAAGTTGGTCGTACTGGGGTTAATTTATTAGTTATTTTGAAAGGGAAATGTGTCCTAATGCCTTCAGCGGATTTTCCAATGTATCCCATCTCCACTTGACCAATAAGAGACTACTGTGACCCTAAGTACAGGCTAAGTCCGTCAGTCTGTGTCTGTGCAATAACAGAAAATCATGTTAATATACAGTGTCCCTTTGCTAAACAAATACACAAATACATGATCTACACTGATTTGCACAGATTGCATTCCATCCAAGCAAAGTTATTGTATAAGTTGTCGAGTTGTGAATTGTCCTCTTAGAATTCTATCTGCATTCTGGGTAATTCTGAGACATTTACTTTTAAAGTTTTGACCACTCATACAGAAGAATGAGACAAGGAAATTGTTTTTTGCTCATAAAAACAAAGAAAATGCTCCAAACTCTACGAATTATTAATAAAGTGTACAGGCAATAGTAAGGAACAAGTATGAGTAACTCAATTTAGACAAAAACATCAGATGGAACCCTATAATTGAAACGGGAGCTATACCAACAAATATTTGGAGACTTGATTCCATGACGCAGGCTGTAGTGGCCCTGCATATCTGCAGCGGCTCCACCACTGGCTTTGGTCATTCATTTGTCTTTCCCTTTGAAGCCAAGGTTTGATTTTCTTCAGGTCAGATGGAAGTACAGTTAAGAGACATAATTGAGCTGTGTAGTCACTGATTATATGGTCTACTCCACTGCGTTCTTTCTTCGTTATTTCTTTGAATATCTTGGGAATGCTATGTCAACAGCCACAAAAGTTAGCCAAAATGTTGTTAATATTTAAACTAACAGTTTTGTACCCTACCCTGGCCTTTGTACTGCTCAGATACATCACACTCTAAAGTGAAGACAGACAGACAACAGTAAGGTCGACTTACTGTGATGAGGACTTCGAAAGGTCCCATTATATTTCATTAAAGTGTAATTTAAGTACTGTCATAGAGGGGGGCGTGGTCTGGCGTGGGTGAAAAATCTGTTTATACAAAATAGAAACACATTGTGTGAATTTTAAGCACAACTAATTCAATTTGATCCACAATTGTGTCTTAAAGGAGCTGTACCTACTGTGTTGAAATGTGAAAAACAGTAGTTCATGTAACCGATTTTTTGCACATATTAAGGTAGAATCTGTTTAAACCCCAGCACAGATATATTGTAAAAGTATGTATTTGAGTGAAAATGAGACAACAGCACTTCCTCTGCAGCTCCGAGAAGCTGTGGCGGTATTATGCTAATGTTTGTTAGCTTTACCTGGGATGGTAAAACTCACTCTGGGCTCAGAGATTTGTGAAAAGTGCTTATAGCCTCCTTAAAGGAGATTGTTGACATGGCATAAACTGATTGTACTATAGATGTTAAAATACAGCAGGCGGTACTAGCATCATGGTAGTATTTAGCCCAGAACTACCGTGAGCATTCATGTATATTTATAAAAAAACTGGGCCCTTGGACAACTTTATTGTTCTTCATGTCTTTGTTTCTTCCTTTGGTACAATTTATAACCCAATGTTAATGTTTTCTTTTGTAGTTTTGTTGTGAGTCTTCTACATTAAAATTAATGGATCCTCCTTCAGTGGGCGTCCCATCTGATGTCGACTGTGTCTATTTATTTATTGACCTTTATTTAACCAGGAAAGTGCCACATGTAGCATCTCCGTTTCAGTAGTCTTGTTACCAAAGGGGAGGAGCCTATTTTACATGTTTTTAGCGGGAGGGGGAATCTACGCAGACACGGGGAGAACATTCAAACTCCACACAAAAAGGCCCCACACCACCAGGGAACTGATCTGAGGACCTTCTTGCTGTGAAGCGAGCGTGCTAACCGCTGCCCTACCGTGTCTATAACTGACACAAATATGACTGACAAGCTTGACCAGAGTTCTCCCTGAATCATAACTGCAGGACTGCACTAAAAACGACGTTCAACTACACAAAGTCAGCTACACCTCCGTACTAGATGATAACAGATGGAGAACACTTGGAGATCTTGGTTGGAAAGTGATTTACTCCAAAATAAATCCACGTTGTATCCCCATTCTCCCAGTGGTGGAACATATAAGTGTAACATACAGAGGCCTGCTGGCGGTAGGACGCGTGTCTCTGGGCGGGGTGGGATTCCTGGAGTATAGTCTTGCAGCCGTTTTAAATTGTCATCCATCGCGCCACAAGAATGTGAACTTTCTTCCCCCGTCGGCCTGTTGTGGCAGGTGCTAAAAGTCTTATCGTCGGAGATTCAAGTACCACTGTCAAATCTGTCAGAGGAAGTCTGCCTGGTTGACCCTGAATGCAGGAGTTTAAATACGTGCTTGCTGGTTCCGCGGCGTGCCATCCTGCGGTCTTGTAAACCGAATGCCAGTGATTCAGTAGTTTGTTTTTATTTAGATGCGTGTGGCGTATACAGGAAATGTCTGCAGCGAGGCAAAGAATGAGCTTTGGATGGCAAGAGGTTCCATGTTCTAATGCCGCATTATGTAGCTGTGTTCGGCTTTAACAGGTCATTCTTTAAGCTCCTCTGAGTTTATACACAATCACAATGCTGTGTTCAATTTGTCACCATGATGCAGTTTTGTCATATTGACGTAGTTGTTCTTGTTTTAACCTGGTATTTTGATAATCCGCTCCTTGGCTTGTCTCTCCCCTTGCACCGTTGTCAAATAGAGTTTTAAAAGATCTTAGGCTTAATATTGCAAGGTTTCAGGTGGCAATTGTGGTCCAGGTATGACATGTAATACAAGTAGATCGTGATGATAAATGTTGAAGTGTGATGTATTGTTGGAGAAACGATAATATTGAAATCACTTAATGCCACTTTCACTGTAGACCAAATATACCGTCTGAACCATAATGTAAAATCACAAGCTGTTATGGATAAAAAGCTGAATTAAACACGAACACTAGTTAGGTAGTATCATTTATAGGGCTGTGCCATTATCAATATATTGTGATTCTAAATTTGGTGATACAGTATCGATATTGCGGGCTGTTGTATTGATATATCAAGTAATTTTTGGCATAATTTACTTAATGTTGTGACAGTGCTACAATGTTGTCACTTATTTAAAATATGAAACATTTGACATTTTGACTGTTTTGATGATTAAAATGGGTGTATTTCATTTTAAAGTTTGTGCAGGTCGTGGTTTAACAAATAAAAACGTTGTTAAAATGTTTTGGATTCTTTAAAAAATGGTGATATATCGTTGCATATTATGAGCAATACATGGAATATCGCATTTATCGCAGTATCATGTTATAATCGTATCGTAAGACGTGTGTATCGCATTGCATCATGAGGGACCCTGTGATTTCCGGAGTTGTACATGATAAATATTCAATCTTTTACAGTGGAAACTTTAAATATATCACCAAAAATCTGCGTAAAGTTTCCTGTCGTTAATGCACAGAAAAAAAATACATAATAAATATTGAGCCCCAAAAACTATAGAAAAGAAAAGTCCCATTCAGTATCTTTCTAGCAAAATTTTTCGTAGCCTGTACTATTTGAAACCAAACAAAGTACGGTTTACATTTCCTCGCAATCGCCGCCACGATCAACAAAACCACAACAAGATGCGGAAAACTAGCCCAATATCCTCCATCCATCCATCGCCGGCTCGTGTACCCATGCCTCTTTGAAACAAGCACGACTGTTTTCAGTGCTCCATTAGGACCGGCGGGCGGCCAAAACCAACAAACACACCAACACATGTGCGCGAGCCAGTTGAGATGTTCAAGTTAACCCAAATCAGCTTGTTTTAGCTTCAATTCTTTAAAACCTGCGAGTCTAGTCGAGTCGTTGTGCGTGCGGCCCTTCCCCTTGCAGCGGTTTGTGGTTAGCTGCTGTGTGATTACCGCTCGTTTACGAAGCAGGAGTCGTGAAGTAGGGCTGCAGACAGTGGTGGCGGGAGGCTTATTACCGAGGACTTAAGAAATGATTAGGCCTGACGTGCAAGCAGCAGCAGCAGCAGCAGCAGCACAAGCACAAGCACAAGCAGGGCGGGGAGCGACACTGATAGTAGGGATTTCCCAGCTTGCATGGGATATCCTGTGGCTACGGACCACGCCTCGAAAGGGTATCGCTTTACCAAGAGCGAGCAGAGATAGGATTCTTTGCGTGAAGTGCTGCTTTCTGTGATCGAGGTGTAAGTTTATCAGTTTGCTGTCTTCCAGGTTTTTGAAGCTCGCGGCGCTATTTCCGTGCGCGCCACAAGGGGGGGCAAACGACAGCGCCGTGTTACTCCGGTGTAACGGGAGGAGAGTGGGAAATGAAACGTGAAAACATCCAATGTAAATGTAGCCGAGTCAGAGGAATAGTAATGTATGAAATGAAAACAGAGCGCATGTGCCGTTGTGGGGGAGACGTGTGCAAAGTGTGTGTTGGCTGCAGGTCACACTGTAGCAGGCTCGGTGCACACGCCTTGTTTTGAACAGAGCTCCACGTGGACTAAAGAGGAAGGAAACTACTGAATACACTCAGATGGATGTATAAATAGCTATTAAAAGTATTGTAGTGATTCCCTTCCACAAATTCAACTGCTGCTACTTCTACAGCCTCAACACAATACGCAACTTAAATCAAGTTTGAATTAATTCATTAGTTGCACTGGTATTGGTATCAAATATCAGGCCGATCCATTACTTTGAATGAATATCGGTTCCACAATATCGATCTGATATCCTAGTTTGATCTCTGAACTGATGTAATTTGTTGTAATCCCAAATGTCTCATAATGTTTGAACTTTCTTCTGCAAAGCTGTTCTGTAGCTACTTGAAGAGCAATAACGTATTTATATCAGTTTTGTCATATGTTGTTTGTGTTTCAGTCTTTGCTCTGGTATCGGTTCACTACAACATATAAAAAGAACTGCAGCTTGTTTTGATTGATTTTAGGACTATGTATTTGAGCCTCAGAACTCCTGCCATGGACACAGTGAACAGATACCTTTGGCTGCAGCATAGAACACAAACTGGACTGACATAATGAGAGTCGTCAGACAAATGGAAAAACTGACATTCAATCGTAATTTGAATAATATTGTCGCTTCAATAAAATCAAATGTGATGGACTTTGGTCTAAATGGGACAAGTTGTGCTTTTCTGTTGGAAGTCTTCTGTTTTTCCCTTTGCTCCCGCTCTCTTTGTCGTGTTCTGTGTTCATTTTTGTTTTGTTTATATACATTTTAAATTGGAAAAAAGAAAAGAAGAAAAAGCTGTGAGTATAAGCCAGCTCCAGCTAGAGTTGCTTAGTAAAAGAAACAAATGTGCATTCACAAATATAACCAAATACTATAACACATACTGTAAATGATGGCGTTATTAAATGGTAAAAACAACAGAAGTGCAAATTCATTGATTATATTGCAGGTTGTCGCTGGGGTGTGTAGGTGTTCTCATGTTAGAGGGTTTATTGGTAAAATGAGTTTTCAGTATTGATTTCATGAACATAAATAGTACTTTACCATTTAACACAAGAACAATTTTCGTCCTCCACGGTCTGAACTCTCAAATCCCCAAATCTTTTCATTGACAATTTGAAATGATTGGCTCTCAATTTGATAAAAAATTAAATGAATTTCCCTAAGATGAAGCCCCATGTTTATAAGACAAAGTGATAAAAAAAAGCAAGAAAAAGAGAAAAGTGGTCCATAATCCTAATCCCAGTTGCAGTATGGTAACAGTATGGTAACAATATGGTATGGTAACATTATGGTAACAATATGGTAACATTATGGTAACAGTAGGGTAACAGTTTAAACAGTATAAACAGTATAAACAGTATGGTAACAGTATGGTAACATTATGGTAACAATATGGTAAAATATGGTAACATTATGGTAACATTATGGTAACATTATGGTAACAATATGGTAACATTATGGTAACAGTAGGGTAACAGTTTAAACAGTATAAACAGTATAAACAGTATGGTAACAGTATGGTAACATTATGGTAACAGTATGGTAACATTATGGTAACAATATGGTAACATTATGGTAACAGTATGGTAACATTATGGTAACAGTACGGTAACAGTATAAACAGTATAAACAGTATGGTAACATTATGGTAACAGTATGGTAACATTATGGTAACAGTACGGTAACAGTATAAACAGTATAAACAGTATGGTAACAGTATGGTAACAGTATGGTAACATTATGGTAACAATATGGTAACATTATGGTAACAGTATGGTAACATTATGGTAACAATATGGTAACATTATGGTAACAGTATGGTAACATTATGGTAACAGTACGGTAACAGTATAAACAGTATAAACAGTATGGTAACAGTATGGTAACAGTATGGTAACATTATGGTAACAGTATGGTAACAGTATGGTAACAATACGGTAACAGTATGGTAACAGTATGGTAACAGTATGGTAACATTATGGTAACAGTACGGTAACAGTACGGTAACAGTACGGTAACAGTGCGGTAACATTATGGTAACATTATGGTAACAGTATAAACAGTATAAACAGTATGGTAACAGTATGGTAACAGTATGGTAACAATATGGTAACATTATGGTAACAATATGGTAACATTATGGTAACAGTATGGTAACAGTATGGTAACAATACGGTAACAGTATGGTAACAGTATGGTAACATTATGGTAACATGGTAACAGTATAAACAGTATAAACAGTATGGTAACAGTATGGTAACAATATGGTAACATTATGGTAACAGTATGGTAACAATATGGTAACATTATGGTAACAGTATGGTAACAGTATGGTAACAATACGGTAACAGTATGGTAACAGTATGGTAACATTATGGTAACATGGTAACAGTATAAACAGTATAAACAGTATGGTAACAGTATGGTAACAATATGGTAACATTATGGTAACAGTATGGTAACATTATGGTAACAGTACGGTAACAGTACGGTAACATTATGGTAACAGTATAAATAGTATAAACAGTATGGTAACATTATGGTAACAGTATGGTAACATTATCGTAACAGTACGGTAACAGTACGGTAACAGTAGGGTAACATTATGGTAACATTATGGTACAGTATAAACAGTATGGTAACAGTATGGTAACAGTATGGTAACATTATGGTAACAGTACGGTAACATTATGGTAACATTATGGTAACAGTATAAACAGTATGGTAACAGTATGGTAACAGTATAAACAGTATAAACAGTATGGTAACAGTATGGTAACAGTATAAACAGTATAAGATATAAGAGAGAGATAAGATATTCCTTTATTGTCCCACATGGGGAAATTTCATTGGTGCAACGCAGGTAGATACAGAGGTAGATACAGAAGAACAGATCACTTATAAGAAGTCTGAAAAACACTTTCAGTAGAAGATCTCCTATAAATAAATAAAAACTCCCATAGACAAATAAATAAATAAATAAATACCATTGCATGTGATCCCGACAGTAATTGCACATGAATATGTGTCACGACAGCACATAGATTGCACATGAATTTCACAGTAATTGCACATGAATTGCACATGAATTCCAACAGCAATTGCACATACGACAGAATTGCACATCAGTATTAGGTTAGGTCAGTATTGCGAGTGTTCAGTACTAACAGTTTTTGTTAAAAAGTCTGACAGCAGCTGGAAGGAAAGACCTACGGAACCTTTCCTTCACACATCGAGGGTGGATCAGTCTCTCACTGAAGCTGCTCTCCAGAGCAGAGAGAGTGTCCTGCAGGGGGTGACACTCATGGTCCAGCATAGATGTGAATCTAGCCAGGACCCTCCTGTCCCCCACCTCCTGCACCGAGTCCAGAGCACAGCCCAGGACGGAGCTGGACTTCTTGATGACTCTGTCCAGCCTCTTCCTCTCTCTCTCTGCGATGCTGCTGCTCCAGCAGGCCACACCTACAGGAGGGCCGATGCCACCACAGAGTCGTAGAAGGTCTTCAGGAGTGGCCCTGTCACTCCAAAAGACCTGAGTCTCCTCAGGAGGTAGAGCCGACTCTGGCTCTTCCTGTACAGTGCGTCTGTGTTGTGAGTTCAGTCCAGTTTGTGGTTCAGATGAACACCCAGGTACTTGTATGAGTCAACTCTCTCAATGTCCCGTCCCTGGATGTTCACTGGTGAGGGGGCAGTGGGGTGGCGTCTGCGGAAATCCACCACCATCTCCTTGGTCTTCCCCGCGTTGATGAGGAGGTGGTTCCGCCGACACCAGTCCACAAAGTCCTGCGCCAGTCCTCTGTACTCCGCGTCATCGTCGTCCGTGATGAGTCCGATGATGGCAGAGTCGTCAGAGAACTTCTGCAGGACACAGCTGTCCGTGTCATGTCTGAAGTCTGCAGTGTAAAGGGTGAAGAGAAAGGGCGCGAGGACAGTGCCCTGGGGCGCCCCCACACTGCAGGTCCGAGTGTCAGACACACAGTTCCGGGCTCTCACAAACTGGGGTCAGTCTGTGAGGTAGTCCAGGATCCTCTCTGCCAGGTCATACTCCACACCAGCCGTCTCCAGCTTGTCCCTCAGGAGCAGCGGCTGGATGGTGTTGAAGGCGCTGGAAAGATCGAAGAACAGAATCCTCACAGAGCTGCCAGGCTTTTCCAGGTGAGAGAGAGAGCGGTGCAGCAGGGAGATGACGGCGTCCTCCACTCCGATACCAGGCCGATATGCAAACTGCAGCGGGTCCATGGCTGAGCTCACGGTGGAGCGGAGGTGGTCCAGGACTAGCCGCTCCAGTGTCTTCATCAGGTGGGACGTGAGAGCCACCGGCCTGAAGCTGTTGAGGTCTTTGGGGCGCGGTGTCTTAGGCACAGGTACCAGACAGGAGGTCTTCCAGACCTGTGGTACCACCCTCAGCTTCAGGCTCATGTTGAAGACATGCTCCATAACTCCACACAGTTCATCTGCGCAGGACTTAAGGAGCCTGGGGCTGATGCCATCAGGTCCTGCTGCCTTCCTCACTTTAATCCTCTTCAGCTCACTCCTCACCTGTGCTGCTGTGACAGTCAGTGGTTGGCAGGGGGACCGTGTGCTGGGGGGATGGGTGAGTCCAGGCGAAGTGGGGAGCTGATGGTGTGGGGCAGATAAGCGAAGAGGAACAGATGCAGGGCATTGTCCAGCTGTGGAAGAGGGAGCATGCAGCTGTGCAGGGGGAGGGGCGGGTGACCGATCAAACCTCAAGAAGTGAGCATTTAAATCACTCACCCACTGTAGATCCCCCTCTGTCTGGGCAGGGGGGATTTTGAAGCCCGAGATGGTTTTCAGGCTCCTCCACACTCCCTGAATGTTCTTTTGCTGCAGCTGCTCCTCCATCCTCCTCTTGTAGCCGGCCTCAGCCTGCCTGATCTTCCTCCTCAGCTCCTTCTGCACAGTCCTCAGCTCCTCCTTGTTCCCTGACCTGAAGGCTCTCTTCTTCTCCTTCAGCAGAGCCTTCAGTTCACGCTTAATCCATGGCTTGTTGTTTGGAAAACACCGCACCGTCCGGGAGGGAACAATGTTCTCAAAACAGAAGTTGATGTAGTCCGTGATGCACTCTGTGATGGTGTTGATGTCCTCCCCATGTGGGTCATAAAGCTCAGTCCAGAGAGTGGTGCTGAAGCAGTCCCTCAGAGCCTCCTCGCTCTCAGCAGACCACATCCTCACCTCACGGGACACCACAGGCTGCCTGCGCACGATGGGTTCATACACAGGCCTCAGATGTACAAGGTTGTGGTCCGAGCTGCCCAAGGGAGGGAGGGGGGAAGAAGAATAAGCCTCCTTGGTATTGGCAAAAAACAAGTCCAATGTTCTATTCTCTCTGGTGGAGCAGGTAACATACTGGGTGTATGTTGGTAGAACAGAAGAGGGAGAAGCGTGGTTAAAGTCACCAGAGATGAGGAAGAGAGCCTGTGGATGCTGTGTTTGCAGCCTACAAGTGCAGGAGAGCAGTGCTTCACAAGCATATTCAGCATTGGCAGACGGGGCCACATAGACTGCGATCAAAATCACATGTGAGAACTCCCGGGGCAGATAATATGGCCTCATGCGAATAGCCAATAGTTCAATATCCTTGTTACATAGCTGCTCCCTCACTGTGCAGTGTTCGGGTTTGGACCAGCTCGTTTTCACATACACCGCCAGACCTCCACCTCTTTTCTTCCCGGATTCTCTCGTTCTGTCCGCCCGCAGCAGATGAAAATTGTCCAAACCTACAATAGAGTCTGGCATTTCTGCTGTTAACCAGGTCTCTGTGAAAATCAAGACGCTGCTGTCCCTATAAATCCTCTGGGACCGCATGAGGCTCGCTATTTCCATCATTTTATTTTGAAGGGACCTCACGTTACCCATGACTACGGCGGGAACCGACTTCCTGTTTGTCCCTCTCTTCTCTCGGAGTTTACGTCCAGCCCGTCTGCCTCGTTACGTTTTCCTTAGGATGTCCGCCGGGATAACGTGACGATCTCCGGGTAAGACGACAGTTCTCCGCAGTTTCATGAGTTCCTCCTTTGTGTAAACGCGGTACGGCGCCGGGCGGGGAGCGGGGCCGGAGCCGGGGGACTCAGAGCCAAAACACATCGCAACGACACGACGAAAACACTCAATCCAGCCGAATAAAGTTAAAACAAGTTAATTTAAAGCGATTCCAGTGCGTGTCCCGTTCGTTCGTGAAGTTCCTCTTTCATATAAACGTGTACATAAACGTGTACCGACGACACGCCGTACTTTAGCGCGGCCGGAGGGCGCAGGGGGGCTGGTGGGCTCGCTCGGAGCTAGCTCACGTCACAACAACACAACATATTTATACAACATGTATAAACAGTATGGTAACATTATGGTAACAGTATGGTAACATTATGGTAACAGTACGGCAACAGTACGGTAACAGTACGGTAACATTATGGTAACATTATGGTAACAGTATAAACAGTATGGTAACAGTATGGTAACAGTATAAACAGTATGGTAACAGTATGGTAACAGTATAAACAGTATAAACAGTATGGTAACAGTATGGTAACAGTATAAACAGTATAAACAGTATGGTAACAGTATGGTAACAGTATAAACAGTATAAACAGTATGGTAACAGTATAAACAGTATAAACAGTATGGTAACAGTATGGTAACAGTATAAACAGTATGGTAACAGTATGGTAACAATATGGTAACATTACGGTGCAGTGTGGTGTTTTTAGTGATGTATTTGAGGTCAATGGAGCAAACCACCAATTTTTTACACTTCCCCAGTTTTTCCAACTCCGAGCACATTTGTCAACAATTTTTCAGACTTTCCAAAGATGACTTAAACACAGCATCGTTGCAGTGCACTTTTGGTATTAGTCACCCTCTGGTCTCTAGTAGTGTGGTCCTGCCTACAGCAAACCCAAGCTGTCAAAGCAAACACACCGTCCTAATTCCAAATGACAACCAAATCAGTTTATTCCTACCTCTGAGTTGGAACACAGGCACAAACTCTGGGAACTCCTCCCGCTTTGGAAAGTCTTGCTGGTCAAAATGATTCCTGCAGATGGAGTTTTCTTTTGGAGACGTGGGCAATTTACAAAACAGGAAAGCTAATATAGGCTCAAGATAGTTTTAGTGGTCAGGCATTGATGAGACGATGCTAGTTAGTGCGACCGCTACGTCCAAGTGTTTTCCGCGCTTGACCACAGCCGCCGGACCTGTGGGACTCCAGCCGACATGGACGCTGACATGGGCCAGGATTAGCAGATTGACAAACTCTCATTATAATTGTGGACTCGAATGAACTATGTTTTATGTCTGTGGAAGCGGTTACGTACGGGTTCTATACTATATTTAAAGGGCCTTTAATTTGAGCCTTTATACCATAATTCTGTTTCCTCATCATAAAGTTGGAGTGTGTTTTGTCTCGTTTATGTGCGTTTGAGTAATCTTTCATATTCTATCTCCTTCAGAGCTCTCAATGCGGGGTCATCTTGAAATAGTGTTTCATTTCAAACTCTACTCAATTCTCGATGCTGATTTTGATGACTTGATGAAATAATTATTGAAATAAGAATTCTCGTTTTTATTGTGTTAAACAAAAGACATTTTCAACACAGAATAATAGTATTTCTTTATGGAACACTGTGGTCCTGTCATTCAGATCATTCTAAAGTTGTTCTGTTAAAGGGATTTTTGAAATATTGACATTGCCCAAAAGAGTATCTAGTTTTAGTAAAAATGATTACTGTATTTTTTTGTATTTTTGACAACCCTAATGCACAACAAATCTGATGATTATCTTATTCCTGGAGCCAGATTATTGACATGTTAATGTTAGTCACATCTGACGTGAGCAGAGGTGGGTATAGCCGCCGAAAAATGTACCCAAGTAAAAGTAAAGTTACTTCAAAATGATTTTACACTGGTAGAAGTACAAAGTAGTGGTCCAATAAATTGAAGAGAGAGAGCAAAAGTATTTGGGGAAACATATACTCAAGTAAGAGTGTTTGGACGTAACACCTGATTTATCATTTGAAGTTAATGTAACTGGAAAACAAAACATTAAATAATGCATAGAATCTGGTTTTATGACCGAATAGACACAAAATGATGCTTTTGTCACTTGTAGATTTATTCTTAAAACTTAAGAATAAATCTAAATAAAACTTACTCAATTAAGACTACTGTTACTTCAGTAAAAATATTACTCAAGGAGGAGTCAAAGTGTCAGAAAGTTACTTCAAAAAGTACAATTTCGTGAAATGAAGTCATTAAATGTGGAGTATTACCCACCTCGGGATCTGATTCCTTTATGATTATTTCTTTATGATTATTTATACCTCTGTGTTGACAAGGAACATGATGCACAACAGGCCAAACTAATGTGGCAAAGACAAAGCTCGAGCGCGTACTGTCATCGTGTCCTTAGGCAAGACACTGCACCAACCTAACCTATCACGAATATGAACCTAAAATCTCTACAAACATGTTCTGATTTGCTCTGGTTCTTGTTTGCGGTTCATATTTCAATCTTCTCTCAAATGTTGATTCTCCTCGAAATGTACACTTCAAACAGACTCCAACTTTCTCAAATCCAATTGCGATTATATTTCGCCCAAACCTTCCTGCCCCGCCTCTTTCTTACCCCCGCCGAGTATGCAGTCCCATTATTACAAGCTTGTTTACAGGATTGACAAAATAATTACTCATATTTTTCGTTCTGCTTCGACGAGTATCCATTTAAAATCGTATTATTGTATTAACTAACTGCCACCATTGACTCCACACACCTTCCCCCCCGGACACGATTAGAAGTAATTTGCACCACGTTGAGCCCGCGCTGGCATCTTTAATCGTCCATCACTTGTCATGATGTGGATTCTTGCTTGGAGACGACCACAATACCTCCCTGGTGACTCCAAACAGTAATCAACTCTTATTGTGATTGTACGTCAGTAGCAACCTGTAAATATTTTCGCGTTAGGAGTAGTGGAAGACGTTGGAATCCCACAGACGGATTTCATAAACAGAATTGAGGGATTCCGGCATGCTACTGTTTTGTTTTGGGTTTTTGTGGTCTGACAGCGCATGCTTGGGTTGTTCTCTGAAGTGTTTGTGCTCAGTGCGTGGCAGAAAGAAACAAACCGTACATGAGCACATTTAAAGAAGAGGATCTGACAGCTGGTATTCAAGAAATAATAGAATTGTTTATAGTATTTCAACCAAGAGAGTCGTGGAGACAGATGAGTGAGGTGTGATGAAGAGTTTATTGAATGGGTACATTTAGGATTAGAGTTAGATGTTAAAGTTAAATTTAGGATTAGGGTCAGGTTTTGGGGGTTAGAGTTGACAATTGAGTGAATATATATATGTCTTGGATTATTTAATTTTAATATTCAGAATATTTTCTACCAACGCATGAAAAATATGCTAAAATGTGAATGTCTATGAAGTTACAGTACTGTTACTGTATATTATGAATTTTAGATTTATCTCTTTTCAATTTTTATTTTCTAGTCGTGATACTGCAATTTCAAACTTGATTTTAATGCTAAGAAAAAGGCTCGATACCTATTTCGATATCTCAATCACAATAAAACCCCAATTTGTAATTTTCAACAATAAATACTTGTAGTTTCTTTGATATTACCATGTGGCCTCATCATCCTGATATAGGTAGATTAAGTCCAATTCTAAAATGGTTTAGAATAGGTCAATTTTTTTTGTTTTTATGTGCATCTTTTCAGTATTAATACTTGCGATAAGTATCCAGTTTCAATATTGGTTTTGGTGTCGGATTTTCAATCCTTTTGACTGCTTGGCCTGATGCTGAAATGCTGGTGATCTCTGAAATTACATTTTTACAGTCCATTTTAGTAACAACAGTTAATCAAGTAGTTTTTTTTATAGACATATAAATATTTCATGCACTTTCATAAATATTGCAATTGCATGATTATTAAGTGGTGTGATATGTGTTATATCTGATTATACTTTTTTGATACAATTATAAATAAAACATTCATTATTTGTTTATTAACAGTTACAGAGTTATTATTAATTTATTAACTGTCAAATAAAAAAAATAAAAACTTAACAGAGCAATACTGAGACTAAAACGAGGCTATTTGGACTGAATTAGAAAAATCATTAATAAAATCAACGTTTTAATTAAAAAAAACTGTAAATGTATATCAGATAGAGGACATTGGTGTGATTGTGATATATTTACCTTGTTGCAATATTGATTATTTTTAAAGCTAATGTTGCAATATCAATGCATTTCCTGTATATTGTGTACATAATGTGACCTTTTGAACAATAATACGCTGCCTTTCCCAGAGCCAAAAGCGCTAACCTCTGCCTCCAGTTTGTATTCCATTGGTTTCTCGCGGCGCACGTGGTCTCCTAAAGCAATCATATTTCATGGTTGAACTGTGCTGCCCCGGCCGGTCACAGTAGCGGCCTGTAGTGTGAGCGTGAGTACAGTTTGAGTGGGGGGTGTGTGCCGCGGCCACGCTGGTACTGCCGGATCTGTGCCATGGCGTGGACTTGAACAGGTTAGTCATGTGGAGGCTGCTGCTGAACGCCCAATCTGTGCCAGTCACACGCTGACCAGGAGCGGGCGGCTGACCTCAGGGCTCGCGTCTCGCACAGCGCTTAAACCTCTTACCTCGCTCTCGCCCCACCGTTCACAGAGCCACAGCGGCTGCTCGGAGCGGGAGAGGGAAAGTCCACTGGGGTTAGGGCCACACGGGCTCCACGGGCTCCACGGGCTTGTGAACCATCAGTTTATATCATATTAAATTCTACAAATGTTGAATTAGCGATTTGCAACCGAAAGAGGGTTCTCACAGGTTCTCTTTCTCACCACCTTTGTGTTTCGAACAGCTTGACTTATAATGAAGGGAAGTGCTTCTATAAAGTATGATTACTGATCTATAACGTCATTAACCATAAAACAATTATGTTTAGAAGACATTAGCTTGTCAGGAAGGAGAAGGATAGTTGGATTGACTCTGGTAAACTCACATTGCATTAGACAGACGTACGTTTTAACTCTCAAGAAGCTGCTTGGATGAGTGGTGAAACATATCGACTTTTGTCCAGGTTAGTGTAGTCACGATACTTATATTTCTCTACTCAATTTCAATACCCGGATGATATGATGATATTTCAAAATGCTCTTTTTTAGGTCAAACAGACACAAAACAGTATTACATTCTTTGTGTTTCCATGTGAGCTTATGTTACTGTAGTTCTGGCAAATCTTATGAGCGTTCTAAAACTGCTTAGAAAAGTCACATTTTGTATAGTTCAAGGGCCTTTTTTAGTATAGATACTAGTTTTAGTATCGATTAATTTTAGATTTTCTATACTTTTGACAGCCCTAGTCCAGATTGCCAATTTTTATCAACGTTTCTATGCTTGGAAAACTGAACAGGAACCCAAGTACATCTATGTATAAATGAGTGTGAAAAGTGGCAATTTATTTTTGGTATTTGGAAGTAACTGAATCATTCTTACTGTAAACCACAAAGTGATGTACAAGATTTTTTAACTGGAATGAGCTCATTTTTAAAGTTTTTTTTTACATACAGCTTCTACGACAATATCTACTTATACCACGACTACTTACTTTTAGTTCTGCTCAGGGGATTTTATTTAGACACGTTTCAGTAGTATGGCAGATGTCTGGTCAGCGACTGGTGTGACAGACGGGACAGATGACATGAGGCCGGCTCATATCCGGTGAGGTCATCGCTGATACTCGTTTCCTCCTCTGATTTCTGAACCACAAAGCTGCTTCTCATTCTACTGACGCCTTTTACTTTAACTATCAATGACTTCCAGAGTGTTGTAGCAGTCGTCACAGCAGCCCGCTGACTAATCTTTAGAATATATTCATTTAGGGTGCATTTAAACTTTATTTGGTTCTAAACTGAATCCATTTTTCTCCTGGTGTAGCCTTGGTTTTAGAGCTATTATTATTTATTTTCCATTTTTCTGGAGGGTCAAAGCACAATTTTGATTTTACAA
This sequence comes from Eucyclogobius newberryi, assembly GCF_026437365.1. Taxonomy (NCBI): domain Eukaryota; kingdom Metazoa; phylum Chordata; class Actinopteri; order Gobiiformes; family Gobiidae; genus Eucyclogobius; species Eucyclogobius newberryi. The sequence goes on from NW_027315746.1 coordinate 26,142,678, forward strand.
CGATACACGCAGTGTCGTCTATGATTAAAACTGTTAAAATGATCTGAAAAGAGACAGACAGCAGAAGGGTATAGCAATATTTCTGCATTTTTTGGGTTCATTTTGTCATGTTGTCCATTTACGTTCTTGAACCTCAACCAAGACATTTAAAGACACATTTTGTGTTACCAATGTATCAATTTGACCAAAATGCCAGATTTCCACAGGAATGAGATCACGATTCGCTTTTTATCACCATATTGCTCAGCCCTGCTTGGTTTTGTCCAGTTCTAGTCCTTATTTATTCCATTTAATCCAGGTTTAGTTTCAAATTTAGTCCCATGTAATCCTAATTTTGAATGAAACAAGACACCTACATGCATTTGTGTTTAATTAATTGTTGCAGTATTCGATTCGATTTTTACACATTATTGAAAGGTTGAAAACATTTATTATTAATTAATTATGGCAAAAGTAAGGCTAATTGCATATTTAGTTTGTATATATATAGACTATTTACCTTGACTTTTTACTGATCCGATCTGAAAACATTCACTGTTTTTGTTCTTTGCCACTTTAGACTAGTGTGCTTCGTGATCCTTCAGATATTTTTTATAAACATTAATAGGCGTGTCTAGTTGGAGGATTAGCCTCTTGACCATACTTTAGGTAAATTGAGGAAACCCAGATATTGAAAACATACAAACAAGATATTGGACCTTTGCTGTAAAATGTGCATAAAAACTTACATGATTTTTTTACTCAGTCAAGTTGTGTTGAATTGGGTTGTTTCATGGACTGTAACTAACCATAATGGAATATGAAATATGGTTTCATCAATTCTCCAAGCTGTCGAGCACATTGTCAAGCCTGGTTAGTGTGGGCAGGAGGAAAACACCACACACATTCCCCCGCTGGCTCCTGCATGGCATGGGCCGCGACGCACCAGAGGGTCAGGGTGGTCTCAAGTTCATCCAACTCTTCTCTCTGAAAACTAGGAACACTTTAACGTTTTAAGCATTTCAAGTAAGGAGGAAAAGGGGAGAGAGAAATCATAGCTCCGGCATGTGGAGTTTCCTACAAAAACGCAGTTTGTACTGGGCTAATGCACTCAGATGGATCTCAGGTGAGCCGGGCCGTTAGTCTTCATGACAGCTACAATAATCCCCCCATCCACCCCACATCCACCCCACATCCACAAACTCAATCTTTGTAACACTTTCAGAGAACGGTATAAAAAAAATCCATTAAAGGAAGAAAATCTATTTTGCGTTTACATTGCAAACACTGTGAGAAATTTATGTTAGAATTTCCCATTTGTGTTTTTCTAAACCCTCTCGTGCAGTACAGAGAAGTTAGGATAACAGTTTGAAAAGCCTAAATAAAGCATAGTAACTAGTTCATCAATATCCTGAACCTGTAAATAAGTACTCACGAAGCCTCAATAAACTATTTGTACGTTATAAATTAAGTGTTTGTTCATGCTAATTATGCTAATTATATATCAACACAGGAGTATGCTAAGGAAATGCTGTCAAAATACATACATTCACAAGTTATCTAGCGTTAGCCAACTATTTTCAGTTAACAGTTAGTCACACTCGCCTATTTTGTATCTAAAAACGTATCTGCGTGTGTTTGCTACAGCTCACAGAAATACATGCAGTTCCCCCAAAGTCATGTCACTGCAATACTGTGTTATGTATATGTGTGTATTTCTATAGGTGTATACTTTTTTAAATGGCATTCTTTACAAGTACATATAAACAACTATGAGAGATTCATAGACACCAATGCTATATTCTGTTGCTACAAGAATTAAATGATGTTTTTGTATATTTCATTGTGTCCTCTGCATTTGAGCCATTCTTTAACCTGCGATATCACCGTGGAAAATGTGTTATTGTGAGAAGAAACATCCCAATATTACGATTATTCACGAATATTGAAACCATGACCATCAACAGGGACCATCTTAATGAGATCAAACCTTCTGAATGACTAAATAAGGTTAATGTGAAATAAACAGACTTTACATTTGCATTCAACCCGGACCAATCCCAAGTTCTTGAGCGAGGTTTTGGTCAGGAATGATGGAGGAAATCTTGGCACTCATAGAAAACCCTCTCAGACACAGATAGAACATGCAAACTCCATACCACCCAGTTCAGAGATTGCACCCAGGACTTTCTTGCTGCGAATGGAGTGCTTAGCAGGGCCACGCTCGCCAAAATATGTAAAAAACACTAAGACAAAGCAGCTCTGCAGTTAAAACATTCCCTCGGTGTTGAAATATCAAAACAATGACTTTTTATGAGAATGAATTGTTATTTGACTTTCAGTGGAAGCCTTAAAATAGTAACAAAAACTGGCCAAGGACACACGTCTATGTGGTGCAGCCCAAACTCGCAGACAGACTCAGTTTTGTCTGGTTTTGTTTTGCGCCAACAGCTGGTGGGAATGATTGGCATCCGTTTATAGTAATTGACCAGTGGGAATACGACGGGCTGGGGAGAAGAGAAACACGTTCAGGGGGAGGACCTAGACCACACAATCGGCAAGTTCAGGCTTATGCTCTCGCCCCGGCTTTGTGCTGTCTTCTGCCTGGGCAAGTTCACTTCTGGAGCTGTTGACTTAAGAGCGTAAGTGCCCGTGTGTTTCCATGTATCCACGCTTGTATGAACATATGCACAGGGTAAACGCCGGCCTAAAGCACCTGTTATTGCACAGGGGAGGAGGCGGTGAATAAACACCAGGCTAAGAGACACACTCTTTTGGATAATCCGTGAGCAGGACCAATTTCCTCACTGCAGTTTGGGATATCTTTGCGCTTGTGCGATTCTGCGCAGTACAATCTATCGAAATGTTACTAAAAATGCATTGGTTTAAGGTTCAGTCTATCTTAAACTCAGCTTGGTGAGTGCAAACTACTTCTTGAGGCTCTGTGGACGACCTGGGGCTGATAGTTGAAAGATTGCCCTTCTGCGCCTCTGTCTTCCATCAATCACTTTTACAATTACAATTATACACATTCACTTAACCTTTGGGTTAGAGGACACACGGCCTCTGAGTCCCAATAAGTATGTTCCAATTTGAAAGCTAATAAAAGTTTTAAGTCACTTGATTTACTGTCTTAAAATGTGAAAAACTCATTTTAAACTCATTGCAATAGTCCACATGTATCGCTCACTTACCTCATGCATCCTAAAATCGTAATCCTAAATATTCACTGTGATGAGTTTAAAGGGGCTTTTCAGAACCCTCACAATAAAGCCGTCACAATAAAGCTAACAAACATTAGCACGCTAACGCCGCAACTGCTGCTTCGCGGAGAATAAAACACTCGAGACAGAGTTTACTTTATGACATGCAAAAACTTGGTAGTGGCACTTTAAGACCACTACCATTGGGCTGGACCATGTGACAAAAATGTATCACAATTATTCTTCCTCAGTTTTATCAGTTGAACAATGAATAATACAGACTTTTGACACACACAAAAATCACAAAAGTCTGAACTCTGCTCCAAACTTTCCTGACGAGACATTGGTGGTAGACAGATTCAAAATTGACCATTTACATAATTGACAATTAACCATGACTGAATCTCCATCGAATTTCAAATTTGATTAAATGCACTTACTTGCAGTCATATTTAAAACAATGAAGTGATGGTGTTGCCCCTCCATCCTTGTTCATTGTCCTGTGAATGTGTCATGACCTCCTTGATCCATAATTTCTTATTCTCCACCAAGGTCTGATAAAGCAGTTTTCAGATTTTCGTGTTCTGTCAAAGTTTAACGATAGAAAGTCAAGGCGTGTAAACGACCCCATGAGGTGTTTTGATGAGCGCTTGTTCTTGCATTCTAGGGATATTAGCCATATATATATATATATATATATATATATATATATTGTCTGCATTTGACCCACTCTTTTGTTCAGAGTATTAGCCTATTTCTCTTTCAGAAAAGTGAAAACATTACAAACCTCTCTGAATGATTGCATAGCGGTTACTTAGCAACTCTCTTTGGAAATTTGAGGTATTTGTGTAGACTTTGAACTTCATATGGTGGTGAAGTGTTACTTGAGTAATTGATAAATGTACTGATTGAATGTGCATTGCTTTCTGCTTGGGCGGCTTCCACCTTCCACCAAGACGACTTTAGCACATGTGCCGAGTCTTTGTTTATACAGCGTACGACTGGGTGAGTTCATGACCAGCGCCGCACCTACAAAGATATATGACTTCTGAAAAAAATCACATGAAACATTATTGTAATTAAACTATAGTGGGGTATGTTTCCACTATCTAAGAGCTGGGGCTTACGAGTGTTGTCTTAAAAGTCCTATTTTATGCTGAATTTGAGCCACAATGTTGTTTCCTTACCAAAAAACATACCAATAGCTTTGTTCCGTCCATGCATGCTAGAACAATCCTGTATATTTAATCCGTCTGCCTTTCCTGAGCGCTGGTCCACCTCATGACATCATCGGGTGTTGTTCCAGGATGTTCTTCTCCTTGTTTCTAAAGTTCATGCACCTTCACCACCAAATCCGTCCTGTTACCTTCAGCCCTCTAATTGCTAATCAAAGAGTGCGTTGACACTTGGCCACTCGAACCGTGCCCGAGTCCATAAAGAACTGCACATTTGTCCAGCGGTCGTGTAAATGTGTGCAGTGTTGTTGTGTTCTCAGGCAAGACACTTCACCCAGATTGGCTAGTATGAATGTGGTGTGTGAGAGAATGGTTGGTAGTAGTCTTCCCCAGTGCCTTCTTGTTGCCCTCGCTGCACCATGCCGTTGATTACCGTATTTTCTGGACTATAAGTTGCACCTTTTTTTATAGTTTGGCCGGGGTGCGACTTATACTCCGCCGCAACTCATATGTGATATTATTCATTATTTTCACACTGACAACCACACGATGGTTGCACTTCCTCTACCTCTGGAGTTTGTGGAGTTGTTTAGAAGTGACACAGAGGAAGAAGAATTCAATGGATTTAGTGATTTGGGGTAAAACTGATTCTTTGGTAAACTTGTTAGCATGTTCTTTATGCTATAGTTATCTGAAGAACAGTTAATATGTTATGTTAACATACCAGACACTTACCACAGTTCTGTCTGTGCGTCATGTAGCTGAAGGTGTTAGCGTTAGCATACGTACATCTATTCACCATGTTCTCTAATTATTATTATTTTAAATTGCATTTCAATTGAATTGTAATGAAATGTCTTGCATTTTATCAAATATATTTTCCCCAAAAATGCGACTTTTTTCTTCTCTATTATGCATTTTTTGGATGGTGCGATTTATAGTCCAGTGCGATTTATAGTCCGGAATATACGGTAATCCAAAACCTGACCAATGAGTATGTATCACAGCAGGACTCATACCTGCCTCATGATTTTATAGATATTTTAAATCACTGGGCTTGTTTTTCTGCATTAAACAAATAGTGCTACATCATGATCAAGTTCTTTTTTTGTTCTGGGTTAATTCTACTTTAAACTGCCTTAACCTATGCCATTTTACACTCTCCCAAATGAAGCCTGATTTACTTTTAACAATTTTCTTCAAAAGTACACTATTTTGCACAGTATCTCATGTTTACCTATCAACATACCAAACCAATGATCATCTGTGGGTTCCAAAGCCAGCTGGGGCCCGCTGATGGCAAAGTTTAGCGAAAGTGAACATGCATTTCTCCCGGGACCACCTCATGCCTCTGCGCTGTAAAATGTATATAAAATAGATGTCATGGCCAATGGGAGGTGCTGACAGGTGGAGAGTCGGGCCTAAACAAACTGCAGAGGAGAGAAGTGAAAGACAGTGGAGGAGACGCAGCGTGAGTCCTGGTCCGCAGCGTCAGAAAGTGGAAAAAAGACCAAGCTGAGCAAACAGCCGGGTATCCCACCTAGAGCAGGATAATAGTGAGTTTTTATGCTTTGGGTTAGATTCCACGTGTAATCGGTGCAACTGTGCCAACACCTCAAACAAAAACAGCCCCCAAATTGTGAAAACAGGCTTTTACATTCTTCTGTTAAAGGCAATAGGGACTAGACTTGTGTTAATGCAAGTCGAGTCCTTCTTCCCCCTTCAACGTGAATGTATTTTATTTTGTTAAATCATTTTGAACAGGGTTTATAGGCCAACATTTTCATTAAAATAACCCCCCAATTAAATCTGAAGCTCTTTCTAAACCTGGCCTCTTTGTGCACTCTGTAGTTATGGCCTCTTATGTCTGATTTACTCTAATACGTTGTAACAATGCTGGAGGAGCAGCGCTGTATGACATAGTTTAGTTAAAGTAAAGTGCCAGCGGACTGTGAGAGCGGCGTGGAGCAGTTTGATGGAGGAAACAATCGACAATGGAACAAGTGTCAGCTTCAGTCTGTTGTTGCTGCGCTGGGTTTCTCTCCCGCCTGATGGAAGATGACGAGGGGATGTTCAGGGTCGCCTCACTACTACGACCTCTTCATAAATGTCCTGTATGGATTTGTATTCTTTGATTATTTTCACCGCTATTTTGTGCATTTATGTTGGTCAGATACATTTTCAACCTAAAAAAACAAGCTTGCCAAGAGATAGTCGGTTAATTGAGCATTTGTTGGGTCTTGACTATTTATCTATCTCAGAGTTTTCTTTCTAGTCGTTTGGTTGATTGATTGGTCGATGGCATCTTGGTCGGTCAAATTGTTTATTAGTCGACTAATTATTGTTGGAGATTTTTAAGGATTTATATTTAGTAGAAAGGAGTGAGTTATCTTGAGATTTTGAATTTAATCCACCTTTTATACTTGTTTATGAGACTTATTTGTAATAGTGTGATGTGGTCTTGGCAGTGCACTTTGGGTCAGATACATGGTCAAATCACAAAGATATTTAACAGATTTGAGAGCTTTTAATCGACCAATTGAAGCACAGAGCATGTCTTCAGTCATCATCTCTGAAATGAAAGGCTGATGAAGTAAAAAAGTCCTGGTGGAATGCTATTTTAACATCTATTTGTCAATTTTAGGAACTGATTTGATTGAAAATACATGGCTTTCTCCTCTTCTCTTTGAATTTAAGAAACCAGTTTACTCCCAGACTCCAACCCTTTTACACTTCTTTGCCTCGGGGCTCTCTTAACTCACTCCAAACATGTCCCTTTGTGTTGGTAAGAGAGAAAAAAAAAAAAAAAGTCCATGGAGACAGTAGGGGTGAGATCATCGCCGTGTCATCTTTGGCCCTTCTCCAGACACTTTTGCGCCGCAGTTTTTTGGGTCCCAGACAAGCAGACGTCACATGCACAGTTGAGGCCTGTCACTCCAATGAACTCTTTGTTTTGGCAGCTCTCGCCCGCTTTGGGAAGAATTGACTGGGATACGTGTTACTATGCGTGTCTCCTGGAGGAATGCACATGTCATTTAGTAAATTAAGACCACCATTTGTCAGTGGGATCTACCGGTTAATCTATACTTAGTCAAAACTGAAGTTAATCTTGGTAATTTACTGACATACTGTGCGGCGCGGAGTGCTGCATTTGCATGACAGTTCACCAACGCGCTCGTCTTAAATGGTATTAGGCGGGTTCTCTGTGTGGCGCCATCATTCAATCCCGGGCTACCGCTTGCCACGGACGTGTCAGTCAAAACCGCCAGTGGAGTTTTCAATGCGGGGCGATGCCATTGTTCGTAGCCGTGTTGCGCTGCCATTGTGGTTCCCGCGAAAATTGCCAGTTTTTTAACAGCCATAACAGTTCATTGTGTTCATTTTTTCGCTCGCTGGGAAAGAGAAATCTCCGTCAAGACGTGGCTTGCCAGCTTTCCATTCGAAAAATTCATAGCTGTCAGACAAGTTAAGAAAGGCAAACATGTCGTACGAGACTGCAACCATTTGACCCAATCCGAACTCCGTTTCTCCATTTATTTGCCTGTTTCTATTCCGTCATGGATGTAACCGGTGTGGCATATGCAAACTATTAAAACTCATTCCTACCAAACTACAGGGGAAACATTTCAATCAACCACTGGACATGACACAACAAATATCTTGCAGGTTAAGAAGGCGCGACCTCTCGCTATAGGGTGAGCTGAGGGATGGCGGTGACAGACTTCTTCATGAAAAGCAGTAATGACACTGAGAGCATGTGGCGTGCAGCGGGCTAGTCAACACACCGCCCGCATTAAGCGAACAGGAGTGACACAGAACAGGTGCCCGGTGCTTTTAGTGAAAATAAGGTGCTGTAATGTCTCGAAGCGCGGGCCGGCGTTGGCGCGGCGCCCGCTCGCTGTGGTTTTTGCTCCGAGGCACACTTGGACCGGGCTGTAATTGATTTGGCTTGATGTGCAAACTTCACACATGAGAGAGGAAGGGCAGCAAGTCACAAGTGATGAGTGGATTATGGCGTAATTCTGTGACAGACTTGTAACGGCATTTGGCTGTATCAATGTCACAGTGACACTAAATGTACGCGGACAAAAGTGTCACTGAGTTTTAAAGGGTTATGTGCTGACAAACTAGAATATAGATCTAACTTTTACCTCCTTGCACGGTATTCTCATATGGGTTATTAGTTATAAGTTATTAGTATTTGTGTAAATGTATGGTTGTGTATGTTAGTCTTGTCATGATAGTTACATTTCACATTCATCGCTTTTTTAGACAAAAGACTGTAATTTTCAACACAAAATGATAGTACTAACCTTGTGTTACCATATACTAGTCCTGATGAAGCTCAAGCTCATTTTAAAACTGTTCAGGAAAGGTCAAAAATATGTAACCTTTGTCTTTTTTAAATGTGTATTGACACTTGTTAACATGAGGACCTAGTTTCAGTACAAGTTTTAGTATCTAATTTTTGATACTTTTGACAACCCTAGTGTGTATATATTTTCACTATATTGCCCAGTAGAAATGTCAAGAAATTATTTAATAGTTAGATATAGTTAATAGTTAATCTAAATAGTTTAATTAGAAACTATTTAGGTAAAAGTTATAATTAGAGATAAAACAAGTTATTTATATTCAATCTATAAAAAATGAATCTACAGTGCTTTAGTATGTGTTGGTTTGTGTCACATTAACTTAACTTTATCTTTCAGAAAGTTTGATTTCATAAAGCTAGTCACATACTAGAGGTAATTTATTTATTACACAGTGCGAATGAAAGTGAACTCAGGATTTTACAGTTTTGTGATCATGGTCTCCACAATTGTAGATAATCGTCCAAAGAAATTTATTTTTCTTCTCACAATAATGGTAATACTAACATTTGAGTGTTAAAGTATGACAGGTAAAACTGAAAATGCAGACAACAGTAGCATAACAACTTTTTGCAACAATTTGCTATCTCACATTTGTATGAAGTTATTGACAGACATTTGCCATTTTCAGATTTTCAGATGCTTACGATTTAAGATTTTGGAGACAAACAGTAACTCAG